>NC_079172.1:50633075-50635575 GCF_947568905.1 Ostrea edulis
TCAATCACATGCTAATTAGTGTCAGAATTAGGCCCATGAACTCAATCACCTGCTAATTAGTGTTTGAATCAGGCCTGTGAACTCAATCACATTTTAATTAGTGTTAGAATCAGGACCGTGAACTGGATCATATCCTAATTTGTGTTAGAATCAGGCCCGTGAACTCAATCACATTTTAATTAATGTTAGAATCAGGCCCGTGAACTGCATCATATCCTAATTTGTGTTAGAATCAGGCCCGTGAACTCAATCACATGCTAATTAGTGTTAGAATCAGGCCTGTGAACTCAATCACATCCTAATTAGTGTTAGAATCAGGCCCGTGAACTCAATCACATGCTGATTAGTGTTAGAATCAGGCCCGTGAACTCAATCACATTTTAATTAATGTTAGAATCAGGCCCGTGAACTGGATCATATCCTAATTTGTGTTAGAATCAGGCCCGTGAACTCAATCACATGCTAATTAGTGTTAGAATCAGGCCTGTGAACTGGATCATATCCTAATTAGCGTTAGAGTTAGGCCCGTGAACTGGATTAGTGTTAGAATCAGGCCCGTGAACTCAATCACATGCTGATTAGTGTTAGAATCAGGCCCGTGAACTCAATCACATTTTAATTAATGTTAGAATCAGGCCCGTGAACTGGATCATATCCTAATTTGTATTAGAATCAGGCCCGTGAACTCAATCACATGCTAATTAGTGTTAGAATCAGGCCCGTGAACTGGATCATATCCTAATTTGTGTTAGAATCAGGCCCGTGAACTCAATCACATGCTAATTAGTGTTAGAATCAGGCCTGTGAACTCGATCACATTTTAATTAGTGTTAGAATCAGGCCCGTGAATATAGAGTAACAGCAGTATCAAAGTTATTCATATAGGAAAACGAAAGTATATCGTATGACGTATGCAATTTGTGTGTTATTGAGTTCACGGAATTTCCGGTCGGATCAGTTCACGGGCTTATAGCCTTTCCCTAACAAAAGATGCAGCGGATGTGTATTAACCAACTTTTCCTCTCTATCATATCCAATTCATTAAATCATAACTTATCCCCTAAAGCATTACCTAACCCGTTTGGATAGAAATTTTGGCAAAATACAAACACCAATATAAAAAAGTAGAATATTTTAATTTCAACTTGCACAAATCGTCCCTAGAGTGGTCAACTTATTTCGACTGGTTAGTTGATTGAGCCGATATTGACCCTGACAATCGAGAATCGTGAGAAATATTCAAAATCCAACCCCTTTTTCCTCTCGGAAAATCATTTCGTGTCGTCTTGCCGCTTTAAATATGGGTAATTGTGGTTATTTCGTGTACTTTGATCATTTCTACAGCTGACTACATTTCGTCAACAGTGTTTAAATTATTATTACCGTCTTCCTTGGAAGACGGTATACAGAGTTGAAGTGTTTTACAGTCTTCGGACTTTGCACTTCCTCTCTTTTTTCATTGGTAGAAAGTGCATGAAGTGAAATTTTTCAATTATTTCATTGGTTGAAATGCTCTTCAAGGCAAGGGAGATTATTTTCTGGTGTTCTAATTTTCGTACGACTTAACAATTTTTCAAGATTTTCAATCTTTAAAAAATCGACAAAACGAACAAAAGAAAAATGCAATTCATGAAATTGACACATTACTTTTTTAAAAGCAACTAATACAAAGCATTTCTATGGTTACTTCATTTACAGCTATGTTTTCATTTTTGCATACAAACAGAAAAACTCGCCGTTTTTTGTTTTGATTGCTTGTGTTTTGGGAATTGTCTATTCGGTAGGGCTAATCCCTACAAAACAGTTTTAATGATACCTTAAGCTAAGAATTACATAAGAATAAATAAGGCTTGACTTCAAAATGAGGATCACTGTTTTTTAAAGCATGCAAAAGAATAACCCATCCACCTGTTATTACAATTTAGGTAAACGAGTCTAATTTATGCATTTTCAGAGAAGTATAGTTAATTATGTGTGATTGTTTCATATTTTTTCTTACATATCATAGAGTGACGTTTTTTCATGATTTAAATCAGAGACACAATGGTATTTATGTCTGTGAAGTAACGTTAAATCACAAGAATTTTTATTCAATTTAACTTAGAATTTTGATGAATTCACTCTCGATTGCTGATATGTATTTTATGATATAATTTTTGGCAAAACTATTACAATATTCTCAGGTTCCTGGTTAATTTCTAAAGCAGTTGTACTGTACAATATGCAAGAATAATTTTTATGCAAATTTGAGCAATTTAAATCTTTTTAGTTTGTTTTGTTTCATAACTTTGTTAAAAAATAAATATTTTGATATACACACTGAAAATCTCAGTTTCATTTGATATAGAGGCTTTAATCAGTGCTAATACAGGGAACAGTGATTTTGATTTCCAGTACATATACCCTTCATAAATACAAACTTTTACAATGGGAGTCAGGACACAGCTTTGTAGGCATGATGTCCATGAGATTATTTATTTTAGCTCAATTCAATAATGAA
>NC_079172.1:50640575-50660575 GCF_947568905.1 Ostrea edulis
TTCAAATCCAACAAGTCAGATAACCACAAGCTTGACTGTAAACCCCCCCCCCCCCCCCCCCCAACCCCCCAACCCCCTTACAGAGGTTCAGAAAAATGGAGAGTTTGGCTGAATCGTTTTGAGTCTGTGGCCAAGTTAGCCAATTGGACCGCTAAGGAGAAGCTACAACAACTGTTACCCAGAATACAAGGAGCAGCTGATTTTGTATTTGGTCAACTAAAGGAGGAGACCATAACAAGCTATGAGACTTTAGTGGAAGAAATAGAATCCAGATTTGGAACACTTGAAAACAAGAGGGTCTACAAAACTCAATTCAACAATAAAAGACAACGGAAAGGAGAAAGTCTGGAAGAGTATGCTGCAGATATCAAACGTTTATATGATTGGGCCCATCCTAGTAGAGATGCTAGCACAAGACAGAAGGACTTAATTTCTAAATTTCTGCAAGGATTGTGGGATCCTAAGGCAAGGCAGTATATTGAGTTACACAGAGAACCATCATCCATTGAAGAGGCAGTACAGCAAGTCGCCGCTTATATGGCTGTCACATCCAATTTAATTACAAATTATGAGAGACGCCCTACTAGGCAGGGCAGGACTTACGGAAAGGGAGATAAACGCTTGAACGAGAAAGGAAACACAAAATCCACAAAGTCTATCAAGGAAAACTGCTTCATTTGTAATATGCCCGGACATTTTGCACGAGACTGTCCAAACAGGAATAAGCTAGAGGGACCTCAGTACAGTAAGGGCCCAAGGAAAACCAATCCATCACCCCTAACAAGCAAGGACAAGCAATCAAATATAAATCAGTGTCCAGGAACATACACCATGTCTCCTGAGGCACCAGAGTTTCGACCAAGTCACCAACCAAAATGGAATGATCACTCGGATAATGATTGCGGGGATAGAAAGGAGAAGCATTTAAACTAGAAGGGGTCAGCTCCGTCGGCCGAGAGACGACCCAAAGGAATAAAGGCCAAAATGACTGAGGAATTAGTTTAATCTAAGTGGAAATTAAGAAAATGAATCAGGGGAGAAAACTGAAAATCAGGGAAAATGCCAGCCTTACGTCAGGGACGGTTCTAGTGAAGAGGAACTGAGTACTCAGAGGGAGTACATTAGGAGGCAGGTACTCAAGGCAGATGGGGTTTATGTTCAGGGAACAATTCAGGGGATAAAAGTAGAGTTCACAGCAGACACAGGGGCTGCAAGAACTATAGTATCCGATAAAATGTTTTGGCGACTCCCCAGAAACAAAAGACCGGAGCTAAAGGAATCTTAGGGTCTGTAGCCGTGAATGGAGATCCACTTAAAGTCTTAGGAAAAGCAGTATTTGAAGTACAAATGGGAAACGTAGCATTCCAAAGGGAGATAATTGTTGCGGGAATAGAGGACGAATGTCTCCTAGGATTGGATATTTTGTTAGACAGTCAGTTTGGGCCTGCAGTTATCAATTGAAATGACAATGTGATTTCTATGAATGGCATTGATATACTATGGACAAAAATGAGCCAAAGGACTCATATCCGGAAAGTGTTGTTAATGGATGACTACCATATTCCCACAATGAGTGAAAATATAGTTCAAGTAATTATTACTAGACCAGAAGATGAATTTGATCTTCAACAACAGATGTACTTCATAGAACCAAATCCCAGTTTTGAAAACAAAAATACCATGGCTGTTGCAGCGACATTAGTGGGTAATGAGAATAAAATGGCAGTACCACTGAGAGTGTTAAATCCGTGCAGTAATGATGTATATCTTCAGCAAGATGGAGAAATAGGACAAGCAGAGCTATGTGGTGAACCTGCATTAGAAGACCTCATTCTTGAAGAAACCGGAGAGGATCACAACTTTGCCAGAATAAGGAAAATTAAGTTAGGATTTGACCATGAAATCCCTCATGAAATTGGTAGATGTTCAAGAAAGCCTAAGGAGCAGAATTTAATCAGAACATTATCGACAGTTCCTGCTCACTTACAAGACTTGTGTAGGAAAGCAGTGGAAGGCAAAGAACATGAGGTAAAGGTTGCAGTAGCAGAGACACTAGTACGTCACTCAGACGTTTTCTCGAAAGATGACGAAGACTTGGGAAGGACAAACCTGGTAGAGCACACCATAAATACGGGAGGCAGTCGACCACTAAGGCAACCTCCTCGTAAAGTTCCTTTAGCATTCGAGAGTGAAGAAAAGAAAATCACTGAAACAATGCAAAAGCAAGGAGTCATACAAAAATCTGCATCACCTAAGGCCAGCCCAATAGTTCTTGTCAAGAAGAAAAATGTCAAACTGAGACCGTGCATAGACTATCGTAGACTAAACGCTGTAACTACAGCAGATGCATTCCCATTACCCAGAGTCCAAGACTGTCTCAATGCCGTTAGAGGCTCAGTATACTTTTCAACGTTTGACATCACGTCTGGATACCATGAGGTTCCAGTCAGAAAAGAAGACATGCCTAAAACTGCGTTTATAACCAAATATGGGCTGTATGAATTCCGGACTATGCCAATGGGACTTAGTACCACTAGCGCTACTTTCCAACGTTTAATGGAGTTGGTCTTACAAGGGCTCAACTGGAGAACATGCATCATTTACTTGGATGACATCGTGGTGTGTGGTAATACTTTAGGCCAGCATCTCAATAGAGTTAACGAAGTCCTTGGAAAAATAAAGAAATCGGGATTAAAGCTTAAGCCTAGAAAGTGTCATTTACTACAAGAAAGTGTTAACTTCTTGGGCCATGTGTTATCAAGAGATGGAGTTCTACCAAGTGCAGATAATGTTGCCAAGATTCTTCAATGGCCTTGTCCTGAAAATGTGACAGGAGTCAGGCAGTCCCTTGGAATGGCAGTTACTATAGGCGATTCATCAAAGATTTCTCTTCCATAGCAAGTCCGTTAGTGAAACTCAGAAAGAAGGATACGGATTTTGTCTGGGACACCGAATGTGAAAACTCCTTTAAAAACCTAAAACGGATTTTGGCTGGTCCAGAGATTATGGCTTACCCAAGAGATAATGAAGAATTTATATTAGATACAGATGCCAGTGGAGAAGCCATAGGAGCAGTTCTCAGTCAAATCTAAGATGGGAGGGAAAGGGTCATTAGCTATGGCAGTCGTACCCTGACAAAATTTGAAAGAAATTACTGCATTATGGATAAAGAGTTGCTGGCAGTTCGTCACTTTGTAGAATACTATAAACAATATCTATTAGGCCGTACGTTTCTAGTGCAAACGGACCACCAGGCACTCGTTTGGCTGTTTAAATTGAAAAAAACCTAAGGACCGCACAGCAAGATGGCTGGAGATACTATCAGCCTATAACTTCGAAATAACAGAGTGTGAAATATTTTTTAATTGTCCAATCTATTTTTGTATTTCAATGACGCATTTTAAGGCTTGTATTGTAAATATCCTATTGATACAATTGCAAACAAGAGTACCGCAAACGGTACATAATACGCCCGTGAAATGCTTACATAAGGTGTTTTTCTTGTGCTATAATTTGTATAACTTTGCTTCAGGTAGTATCAGCCATCATGAGGCTGTGACAAACTTTCATATGAACAAAGGGTCTTTGCTTAAAAATCGAGATTTCCTCAAAATGGACCAAGTTCGACAACCTGTAATTTTTTTCAAAAATGGAAGAAAATCAAAATCCTTCCCCAGATGCACATCTTCAATACCCATACAAACACTCCACAAAATAAGAAGATCCTCACTTGAAAACTGGGAGGAGTAAGGCGGACAAATTATGTACCCTCCATAGAATATTAATTTCCAAATAGACTAAGTTCAACAACCTGTAATTTTCTCAAGAATTGTAGAAAATCAAAATCCATCCCACATGTCCATTTTCAATACCCATACAAACACTCCACAAAATAAGAAGGCTCTCACTTGAAAACTGTAGGAGGAGTAGGGCGGAAAAATTATGTACCCTCCATATAATAATTATTTCCAAATAAAGGGGCAAAACTCCTGGAAAAAAGGTCGAAATGGATCAAAATTGCAGTATGATCTAGAATGACCCACAAAGAAGCTACACAGCAAGTTTCAGCATGATATGTGAAAGGGAAATGAAATTATAAAGAGAAAACCACGAACGGACGGACGGATGGACGTACAGACATCGCTGTACCATAATACGTCCCGTCTAAAGACGGGCGTATAAAAACTAGTGAAATGTGCAAAATTGTAATAATTTTTTTCATCAATGTAAATATGAGCAAAATATAGACGATTTGATAAAATGATTAACTTTTAAATACAAAGCGGTGATTTTTTTTTTTTACAAAAGTATTTTCACATTTACAATATTTAAATCTGCATTGACGAAATCTTAAACAAAAATTACATGTGTACGCGGATGTAGTTAATTTATACAACATTTTTTTTGCAGTTCGTCAATGTCCAAATTTATTGTGTTAATGTCTTAATGCAGAAGCTAGTATACCCAACGTTCTCTCAAAACGGGCATTGTTCTGTTTTTCTTGGTTGTCTTCATAATCTACCAATGCCTGTATTGTTTCATTTTATAGTCGGACAATGCCTGCATTGAGCGACTCCATAGTCGGCGAATGCCTGCATTATACGACTGGATAGTCAGTCAATGCCGGCATTGACCGACTCCATAGTCGGTCAATGCCTGCATTGGGTAACTCCATAGTCGGCCAATGCCTGCATAGGGCGACTCCATAATCAGCGAATGCCTGTATTATGCGACTGCGACTGCATAGTCGGTCAATGTCTGCATAGAGCGACGCCATAGTCGGCCAATGCCTGCATTGGGCAACTCCATAGTCGGCCAATGCCTGCACTGGGCAATTCAATAGTCTGCAAATGCCTATATAGGGTGACAACATAGTCGACAAATGTCTGCATTGGTTGACTCCATAGTAGTCCAATTCCTGCATTGAGGGACTCAATGCCTACATAGGGTGACTCCATAGTCGGCCTATGCCTGCATTGAGCGACTCCATAGTCGGTCAATGCCTGCATTGGGCAATTCAAATGCCTGCATAGGTTGACTCTATAGTCCACCAATGCCTGCATTGGGCAACTCCATAGTCAGCCAATGCCTGCATTGGGCAACTCAATAGTCGGCAAATTCTAACCCGGAAATATAACCTAACTTAATTAATAACTTCTGAACTATTCAAGGAAAAGCTTATATATTTTGTGTATAGATTTTCATGGCAAGATCTTAATTTATTTCAGTGTTTGACCTTGTGACCTAGACCTGGAAGTTTGACCTGCTTTTAATTAAATGTCCTGAATGTAGATCATTCACACTTTGTATGTATATTTCCTACGACATGTCAGTTCATTTCAAATCTTGTCTTTGTGACTTTGGACTCTGATTTTGACCTACAAGTAAACAACCTATTTGATATAACCTGACCTAATCAATAACTTCTGAACTATTTAAGGAAAACCTTAATTTATTTCAGTGTTTGACCTTGTGACCTTGACCTGGATTTTTGACCTGCTTTTAATGAAAATTTGACCTATTCATTATCTCCTCAACAATGTGGGATAATAATTTAAAAATCACAACAACTGAACAATGGTAGGGCCACGGTGACTCTGGTGAGTGATGTGGCCCATTTTGAAATATCTTGGTCTTCAAGAAACTGTACATTGTAAATGATAACTATGAAAGATGTATTTCCTCAATCTAGGGAGTTATGGGTTTGTAGAAGAAACTCAGATGGACTCCGAAAAGACTCAATTTGCAGATGACCCTTTTATCCTCGAGCCTGTATGCCCTGATACATGCCCTACAGAGGATTCCCAGGTACATTGGTTTTATGTCCATCTCTTCATCAAATGAAATCTCTGAACGAATGTATTGAAAGTATATATACGATATAAATTTTGTAATTGCATTCAATAACCAATTCATAAAGGTGAAAAACACCACGTATACATTAGGAAAATGCATAAAGAATTATATCTTAAATCCAAAGGAGGTGAATGAACCCCATCTAAAGAGAGCCAGAGTTAAACCCCTACAGGCATCTCTATCCCGAAGACAAATGACATCGAGTGATGCCCAAGAAAACATTATCAAAAGGATAAGAGAAAAGAGCATGCCGGGTAAGACTACTCGCTATATTACAGCAGTTTACAATACACTGATACACATATACTCATGATACAAGGGGGGGGGGGGGGGGGGGGGATACTTCTTCCCCAATAGAGAAATGACAAATAATGAATACTTATTTGTGACTAGAGAGAATATTTATGTGGGATACGTATCACTTCTTATTTTCTGTTGCTCTTTTTCTAAATGTCAAGTTTTTAAAAAAAAAAAAAAATGCTTTTATTGCAAAGTGATATAAATTTCAGGAGTACATCAGATACTACTGAGCAGAATAGAGGGCCGAGTGACACCTTGCAGAGACACCAATGCCAGTTTTGTGAAACAGGTACATACTTGAATACCGATAATTTGTATTTATAAATATAGTTTGTCTATCATTACACTAAATACATGCAATCATTTAAAAACATTTCATTTTCAAAACATATGCAGTTACAATTTTAACTCCCTCCATCTCAATAATCCCATGATTAACGTCCTATATTCTCATTCATAAGTATTTATAATGTTACAAGGAAAAAAAAACTTGAGGACCTGAGCAACTGCTTAATGTAACCAAGATTTAATGTGATTAATCGTACAACAGATTCAAAATGGACAAACGGCAGCATGCACTTCCTCCCAGCCCCTTGCTGTACACCTTATTGGAGAACATGATGTAAATAATGTTGATATCCAACATCTAAATGGATATTCCTACAGATGTCTTGGAGGGAATCACCAAAGGTGAGTTTAATTTTCAATTCCTTTAGATGAAGACTCAATCTGCATTTCATTTATCTGAATTTTATAATACACATTAAGTCAAAATGTCATCATCATACAGCTTACGAATTTGTTTAATAATTTGATACAAGAAAACATAAATTAATACCAAATATGTTAACAGTTACTCTAAATTAAAACAGGTTAGTAGCTGTTGAAAACCATGTGCTGTACCCCCATATGCCACAGTTTCTTGGTATCCCTTCACACATCTTTGTAAATCTTTCAACTGAAGAGGAAATATTTGTTGCCAATAATCACAACATCATTGGGCATAACATCCATAAGATTTCACACAAGAATATGGTAATTGATACATATAATTTGAATTCCTTGTCAACCCTCCTTTTCGCACTTTTTTATGTGTGTTAGAGATTGAGCAATTCAGATATGTGTGCACTTATTTTTATATTTTTCTTAATTTCAGATACACAACCTCCATATCAATTCATTTAATTTTTTACCTAACTTTGATTATTTGAACTAATTGATTACAGGTAAAAGTGTTTAGGAGTGTTAAACCCACTCTCATTGATGTGACCTCAAAGAGATGCGAACACACAAAAGAATGGAGGGAAAAGTGCCAGCAGCATCTCTCTCCTGGAAAGGTATATTGTTCATTGAGTGTACTTAAGATCAACCCTCCAATAAAAGAGATAACTGAATCTGGAATATAGCAAATAATACAATTTATTAGGTGACTGCTCCATATTTGCTGATATAGTCTCATTGTCTTTAGAATTTGTACTTATTTTAGGTTATGGACAGAACTTATATATACAATAAAATGTAACTTTCATAATGCGTGTTCATGAATGTATCATATATGTATAGTACCCAGTTGTGAATTTGGGGTTTGCAATGCAAAAAAAATCGTTAACTGATCTCATTGTAATTCTAGGAGATATCAAGCTACCAATTCATCTTTTGGATCGCTTGTTCCAGTGAGGCTGTATACAAGCAATGCGATTTGGTTTGATTGATTGATTGTTTGATGTTTTCCGCCACACTCAACAATTTTTCAGTTACATGGTGGCGCCCAGTTTTTATTGGTGGAAGAGAGAACCAGATACTATGTGGGAAGAGACCACCGACCTTCCGAAAGTAAACTGGGAAACTTTCTCACTTACCGGCGCGAGCGGGATTCGAACTCGCGCCGACAGAGGTGAGAGGCCGTGTGATTTTGAGCGCAATGCTCTAACCACTCGGCCACGGAGGCGTATTGGTGTTTGACATCCATGAACAAGGGAAGTTAAAGAACCAAAAAATCAAGGTATGGAATCATACACAAATTAAGATGGCATGACATATTATGCAAATACAATGTTCTTTTACAGCCCTTTTATTGAAAAAATTCACATATTATTTTCTTTATATCATATTGATTTCAGAAACACGAATCCATCACTACTCCCTCCCTAAATGTGACCAGGCCCTGGAGCTTTAATGACTTTACCAGAGGAGACAATCCTGGAAATGCTATTAAAGGTCACCAATTTAGAGTATGATTTGGAAGAAATGACAAAGGTAATTTTGTTTATATAAAAAAGAATATATCTATAATGATGCAATATATAATCATCTGACATCCAGTTAGATTCAGAGATCCATAGGTTACTTTTTTTCCAAATCTTTCCAAATCACAGGAAGCTGAATATCTAAAGGGGACAAGGAACATCCAGGTGGCTGTATGCAAACTTTCGAAAATGCCCTGGGAGAAGACTTTGAATAAGTTCTGGACTAATGAGGATGAGCCCGAGGAAGAGCTCAGTCAGTTTATAGGGTATGTTGACGACAATTTGCAAGAATATTATAATGGAATCAGTTCTCTGTCTTTTTCTTGTTTCTAAGAGCAATCAAGGATATATCTATTTTATGTGAAATGTAGCTTTATATATATGATACATCTACGGTATGGACGTATGTAAATACTGCCAATGTCAATGATATCGACATGTCATTCACCCTTAATATACTTCCAATATTTACAACAGCATCTGCAGCTTTCATTGTCCAAGCTCCTATGCTACATGTTGTTGTTTACAGGTTTATATGTATAAGCTATATGATAGTTCCAGTGAGGCGAAACAATATAATATCATATCATATTTTACAGAGATGTGAAAAGAGGTGTCCCTGGATAGAGGCTGCGACAATTCATGGATAGCAAAGAAAAAGACCCAGGACAGAAATCAACACCCATGGTTTTCCAGGAGGATCCCCTGACATTTCTGAAGGCCGGGAGAGTAGAAAACACTGTCGATATAACAGTTTTTAATGAGGAAATAGTAAGATGGAACATATAATCATCATATAATAATAATATTGTTAACATCTAAAAATAAAGCATTATGAAAAAAAGGAATTGAGTCAATGCAATCATACAGATTTATTTTTATTGCAGTCTGATTGGCAACCATTATTCTGCGTATGTGTGGCTCTTCCTTCGCTGAAAGAGGACCACACATTCATAATTACCACTTCATGGAGCAGAGTCAGCGAAACGAAAAAGGCCATGGAGCTAATGTACCCAACAAAAGCACAACCGTTGTTGTATATTACAACAAGAAGAGTAAGTTCAAAATTAAGAAATAAAACTTTTAAGAAGTTTTAATGCAAGTTTATCTAAGCTTTCAAATTTTCACAGTATTGTAAGGCAAAGTATTTTGTTTCAGGTAACTGCATCCAGCCCTTTGTGTGTCTTTCCTGTAGCAAGAACAATACTTTGACAACATTCGTAGAAGGGCCCACAAAGACAGCCTTCTTCGAAAGTTATTTTCCCAGGTCAACAAAAAGGGAAATATCCTTGTTCTGCACTGTGGAAAAGGTAAAGTATATCTTGTATGTAATATATATTTTAAACTGTTTATGCTATTGATTGCTATCGCATTGTTTGGTGCTCTGTATTCATAATGTGCTAATTACTTATTTTTCTGATTTACTTAATTACATATTGGTATGCTAAGTTCTAGATATTGCTAGGCAATTGATCAACATCACTATTTTGCAGGAGAGGCCCTACAAGCAGGACTGAAGAAGGGCTTCAATGTTGTTGGAGTTGATGGCAGAAATGACATGATCAGATCCTGCAACAGACTTCTTCGTTAGATTAAATTATAAAATATTGATTTACATTGATTGAAACGGGTATCAGTCTTTTTTGTTTTCTTTTTCATGAGCCAATACATTTTAGTCATCTCATTGATGATAAAACAAAGAAACTATGAAATGGTAAAATAAATTGACTACTTTGCCTCTAGATAATTGGCCATACATTGCTTGAATTGATTGTACATAGAAATACATTTAAAGCCTGCATTGAATCTGGGGAAAAAGTTGTCTCATGCCTGCATTGGTGTAACACATAACATCATTCAAGTCCTGCATTGGCTCTACAAAATTGCTTTAATTGACTCCAGAAAAAGGTCATCTACAGCCTGCATCATCTCTACATAATAAGTTTAGTCGAGAAATGCAATGGCTCTGTATAATTACATATGGTTCCTGAGATAGCCACTTCGCATTCCTCAGTACATATCTGGATCATGCAGTGTTCTGATTCATTTTAACAGAGTAGTCCAATGCCTGCATTGGCTCTTGAGAGAGTGGCCCAATGCATGCTTTGACTCTTGAGGGAGTGGTCCATTGCCTGCATTGGCTCTTGAGGGAGTGGCCCAATGCCTGCATTGGCTCTTGACAGAGTGGTACAATGCCTGCATTGGCTCTTGACAGAGTGGCCCAATGCCTCTTTTGGCTCTTGAGTGAGTGATACAATGCCTGCATTGGCTCTTGACAGAGTAGTCCAATGCCTGCATTGGCTCTTGAATGAGTGATCCAATGTCTGCATTGGTTCTTGAGTGAGTGATCCAATGCCTGCATTGGCTCTTGACAGAGTAGCCCAATGACTGCATTGGCTCTTGAGTGAGTGATCTAATGCCTGCATTGGCTCTTGAGTGAGTGACCCAATGCCTGCATTGGCTCTTAACAGAGTGGCCCAATGCCTGCATTGACTCTTGAGAGAGTAGTCCGATGCCTGCACTGGCTCTTAACAGAGTGGCCCAATGCCTGCATTGGCTCTTGAGAAACTGGTTCAATGCATGCATTAGCTCATGACAGAAATTATTCCAGTGCCTGCATTGGCCATTGAGAAAGAAGCCAATTTCCTGCATTGGCCTTTGAGTGGTCCAATTCTTGCATTGACCATTGAGAGTTGGCTTTGGCTCTCTCGAGATTTGACCAATGCTAGAGCCACACAATGATGGTATTTGCTCTACGGATAGTCATAGAATTCCTGCATTGGCTTTAAAATGAAAATATTCTTGTACATTGCAATCATTGCAAGAAATACCCATGCAAAGTTTCATTTCATATTATTGGTTGTTGCATTGTAAACTAATTCAATTTCCTCATGTTTATTCATATTATGTGTTAATAATGATCGGATCCAAATACGCAATGACATAGATACCCATTTCAGGCGCATTTATAATTCCCGTAAATACAAATTGCGAATTGGAGAAAAGTTGCAACAAATATAATCAATAGTATGTAGATGTTTCCATACCACCTTTCGCTGGTCCTTTTTGTGAATGGATAGTTTAAATCATATCCTTTGAATCTCGTTACCAATGTGATTATCAACAACTCTTAAAATAAATTAACTCAAATTCATTGATTTTGATATTAAAGCCACCATTTCTTTTCAAATCACTCCAAACATTGATCTCATATTAGAAAAAAATAGTTTGGACCAAAAAACATTAGTTCAGAGTCCGTTAAATCCAGCACCGACCTGGTCAGAAGCATAGGAATGCCGATGCTCTGAACAGATGCACAAAACCCTCATAGACAACCTAGAAAATTTAAAGTGCGGACCATGTAAAAAAAATGTCTTAGCAGAATGAGAGGGATGTGTCAGGAAACAGGGAGCCAACCACCCACTAGAGCAGTACGAACACGTGCTCTAGATAATAAAGAAGAAATTCAAACACATGGAGGTTCAGAATGGAAACCATGTTTTACACATGAAGATATCAGGAAGGAACAATTAAAGGATCCCGATTTGAAAATAGTTTATGAATGGGTGCAAAATGAGCTGAGACCAGATATCAAGGAAATATGTTTAATGACCCTAGCCGTGAGACACTACTGGCATATCTACCATCAACTATTTCGAATGGAATTCTCTCAAGAAAGGCAAATAAATGTGACTCAGTCCAAATGTTCCTACGGATACTGGCACCTAAAACACTGTGGAAGAAGGTTATGCACCAATCACATGATGCACCTATGGTGGACACTTTGGCAGAAAGAAGACACAGGACAAAATAATGCAGAACTTTTACTGGCACGAGATGAAAGAAGACATATGTTGCTAGCTGCCGGACTTGTCAAAAGAATGTAAAGCTTACAAAAAATCCCAGGAGTAAACTTGGCTCAATGTTTGTGGGAGCACCCATGGACAGGATTTCAGTAAATATACTCGATATTTAAAGAAGCTATCAGCAGATTTGGGTGTCCTGCAACACTACACTCGGTTCAAGGCACTTCGAAAGTCAAGTATTGAATGAAATCTGTCAACTTCTTCACATCAAAAAGACTAGGTCATCCACAAGGAAATGGGAAAACAGAACGTTTCAATATGTCACATTTAAAGTTCAAACTTTCAAAAGTTCCGTTCGTTCATAACCAAATCTGTGTTCAGGTAAATAGATAAATTTTATCCCAAACTTTCACCCATACATTTAAATCATGTTTGAAATTGCCGACTAAGCAAGGTCTATTTTTAAATCCCAGTATTCGAACTGGTTTGCAGTGTTTACTTTGGTCAGTTTGGGCGTAGCAGGCACGAGTAACAGACGTAAAAAGTAACTCGAAATTCTTAACAGTGTCATATTACTGCAATTTGATTTTATAGATCCTTTAAATTAGCTACAAATTGAAAAGAAATCAAGGAGAAGTAGGAAGTAAGAGTGGAAGCCAGAGGAAACGCATTAGTATTCCAAACGGAGCCACCACTCCAACTGGACCCAAGGTGTACAGTTATTGAAACAAACGCAGTGCCATTAAAGTGACAATCACAAGACTGAGTTTTTAATTATATTTCATTTATCTTTGTAATAATTAGAAACAAAATTGATGTAAAAATAATAAACATGTAAAGTGTACCATTATATATTATATTTCCTGACAACAAAACGTGACACAATAGAAAGCTTATATCAATCGTAAAATGCTATATAAAAGATGACAGAACAAATTGGGACCAAAATTTGAATTGCATAACAGCTGCATATAGAGCCAGCACTCGTGAAACAGCAGGGATGACACCAAACTTACTAATGTTAGGATGAGAGGTTCGAACACCTTTATACATCATGGTTGGAAGGAAGAGCACATCTTCGCTGAATGTTGGCGAGCATGTGACATCATTGCACGAGAATTTACAGAAGGCATATGGGATTGTACGAACTAAATTGACAAATGCAGTACTGAAACGCCAGGAAGATTATAATTTACACTGCAGACCTATGAATTTCAAACCAGGGGACAAGGTCTGGTACTTGCATGAGCGCAACGATGGAAAATTTGCTGAACTATATCAAGGGCCTTGTGTCGTGTCAAAGAAACTTTCCGATCTAACCTTCCAGCTAAAATTAAATTCAGAAGATAGGAAAAGAAAGTACAAAGTAGTTCATCATGACAAGCTTAAACCATATCATACAAGATCATAATTAGAATGAATTTTTTTGTACAAATGTGAAACTCAACCTTTGACATTCCCCTTATATTCCCACAGTAGGTTGTATCGTTCAAACTGACAGTATGTTACAACACTTAACACATAAAAATTAACGTGTACTCTGATCTATTGCAGATCGGTGCATCAGATTGACAGGATATGGAACAACAAAGAGACAAGCTGGATAAACGAGGCTTTGCATACGAGTGTCTGGAGTGCCCCAACTACAGAGGAGAAAGAAGATATGTAGAAGCCCATTACTATAAGTACCATACAGCGCTGGATGTTGTCCCCTTCTACTATAGCCTGTGCCACTTTATGGGAAAGACAGAGCGGGATGTGGTTAAACAAGCAAAGGGGTACCGCCCGCACAAGTTGGCAGAGGAGAACTAGAGGGACCAGGGGAAAGATATAGAGCCCATTTCGACTTATATTCACAAGAATCCAAATCCATTGCAACTTGGAGAAAGTCACATGAGAAAGCTGAGTGGAGAGGAAAGTAAGAAAGTGTGGATAGGAAGGTAGAAAGAAGGAAAGAACATGGAGAAGGATGAGGGGCAGAAGAAGGAAGTGGAAGCGGTGGTTCCTGATTTGGACTTCCTGAAAGAGATACCCGAGGCTCGCAGAGAGGAGGAAGCTTCCTTACCAAAGCCTGTCCTCCCTGAGTTAGTGTTACCCCCACCCCAGGAGAGCGGTATGGAGATGATATTCTCAATGAGTTGCTGGGAAATTAGAGTGACCCATTTGCCCTCGAAGCTAAAGAAGAAGAGAAAGTGACTGTGATGAAGGAAATACTATCTACATTGAAGGAGTTATTGGAAATATCCAAGCAAAACAACCGGCTGCTGACTATGCTAAATACAGGATTACGAAAGAGCACCTTAGTGCTTCAAGACATGGAGGAACAAACCAGGAGACAGAGTAGACAACGGAATTTTGGGATTGATTCCAGGCCAGCTGCGAGAAGACCAAAATCAGTGGTGAAGAGGGTGGACAATTAAAAAGTAGGGTAATTAACTTTAGAATAGAAATATAATGCAGTAGGTATTAATAGAGGAAGTCAGCTATTTTTTATGACGCTGTAGCACACTACCTTAAGAGTTAAGCTTTACTTTTGTACATCACAAGTGATGATTTAAGCAGATTTCATATGTACATGTAGATAAGATGATTTCATTCATTCATTGTGACATAGACGTGAATCGTTGTATTTCTTTTTAAACGCCAACAATTGGTGAGGACACCAATCTTTTTATGAGGGGGAAAATGTGGCAAATTATCGGAGCTGTATCCGATGTTAATGTTCAATATTTACTTTTACACTTTTTGCGTTTGAATGTTAAATATTTTCTGTTACATTTTTTTTATTGTAAACATGTGTAAAGGGATAAGTGATGTCAATATAATCTCAGGTTATATGTCGCGGTAAACATGATCCTTATCGTATTTTGGATACCTATTTTTGAGTTGAGAGGATCGTATTTGTATGTGAGCGAGTGAAAATCGTGTTTGCTTTTGACACTTACCCTACTTTTAACATGTATAACTATATGAAGTTTGTGTGTTGTTTTCTCATACGAGATTAATTTTTACCTATGAACAATAATGTTTTTAAGTCAGCGTTGCTTTTATCAAGCGTTTGTTTCATCAGAATGTTGTTTTATAATTGAAATAACTACCTTTTTACTTCTGTTAGCTCGTGGTTTTGTCGTCGGCGCCATCGGTGTATTGACCTACATTACCGTTGTATTTCGAGCCCGATTCCCATCTTAGCATGTTAACTTATTACCATATGTAAATCTAGAATTTATACATTGTAAATTGTTGTTTTTTTATTATTGTTTCTTAGCGTAATGTAAGAGATATCTTGTAGGATTTTAAAGTTATTTTTAGTACTAGCATTTGTCGTGGGAGACGGTATTCAACGGCAGGGCCGGTGTCCAGCGGCGACACCGGCAGCCCTGCCGTTGGTTTCCCACCAGGCACGAGCGTTACCCGTGGGACGGTGAGAAGGGATATAAGGAAACGCAGCGGCTCTGCCGGGGACTCTCGATTTTTCTCTTTTACATGCAGGACGCATAATTTCGGTAGGGATATTAATTAATTTCATTGGGATTTTTTTCTTTATTAGAATTTTTTGGTACATTTATAGAATTTGGGTTATTCCCAAACTCTATAAATAATATAACTGAAAGTAATTATAAGTACGGTGGGCCTGGTAAGATCGGGTAATTCTTTATCTTACTTAGAATTTATGTTAAGAAATTACAATTGACTGAGGGTTATTCTCTTGGTCTCTTTGTAATATAAATAAGATTTATGCAATAATTTATGAGATTTAAAGGAAATTTCATGGAATTTTATAGTAGCTGATCAGTAAATAATTGGGGGTGATCTGTTAGTCTAGCTTAATTGACAATTCCTTAGTTTTAAACTTTCTCATAAGTTAGCAATACATTCTGGTGATTCTAGAGTGTTCACACTAGACGGATTATTCCCTTTTCTATCTAGTGTTAGTCATACTGTCAAAGGTTGAGCTTTATGCATGAGTCTAGGTGATTCCCGTCTCATGTAGTTGTTTATATTAATTAATTACGGGCTATCTGTTTGTAGTTGTGTAAATATATAGGAAACTTCTTTGTTTCCAAGTTAATAAAAACGTCAACTTTAACAAGTCTTATCATTTCAATCGAGAGAGTCCAACACGGGTAATTCTCGTGTGCATTATTTGAAATACTGTCGAATACATTCTGACAGCGCTACCGTTGGATCCTTTATTGTACAAAAGTGCAATTGCAACCTAGGCCCGTTACAGTACCCTTGATAAGTATATCAGAGAAGGGAGCGTAACATTTATCACAAGGTACTCAGTTTCAGCAATTATAAAGGATTTCATACTGTGTTTTGTAAATTTCAATTCGCAGATGATCATCTAGATTGAGACTACAACATATACATTTTTCTAAAATTTGGATGATACGCCCTTGGAAAGTATAAAAAGTGCTTTAGTTTTAGAAGAAACAAACACCGGTCATGGTAGTTCAATACGTTCGCTTAGTTTCAGCTCTATTGCTGATTATGTCAACTTACTTAGCGAACCCCACTTCTAATTCCTTACCACCAAAGGTCACTATTCGATATCAACAAGTATGGGGTTATACACGGTGTACCCTGTGTAATGTAATTTATCTTGATATCTTGATTTTATTATTTATATGTTTAAGTTTCAAGATGGTTGGAAAACTTGCAGTGTTTGACTGCATGGATATATATAAGTGGGAGGTGGATTACTGTCGAAAACAATGAAAGGCATTTTGGTGCAGTTACATATATTCATTTTGCTTCCTGCTCAATATAAAATAAATGTTTCTGGTCTAACGAACTTTGTCCAGTCTGACAGAACATTTAGCTATGCCAGACCGAATGTCTGACAGCGAGACGGACCACTCTACACCTGGAGAATGACAGTGGAGGAGATAAGAGGAGCAGGCAAGACATGAAAAAATGAACTAGCTTGCTCAAGACAGCGATCTGCTTTCTGTGAACAAGTTGGATGTTGGCGCGTTTTCGCAAGTTCTCCATGGTCTTGTCAAACACACTATAGTTAATCAGTTTTAAAAGTCTTCTTCAAAGTAGTTTTAACCTTTTTTTTTGCATATGAGAGGTTAAGACAACGAACAGTGATCAATCTCATAACTCCTATAAGCAATACAAAATAGATAGTTGGGCAAACACGGACCCCTGGACACACCAGAGGTGGGATCAGGTGCCTAGGAGGAGTAAGCATCCTCTGTCGACCAGTCACACCCGCCATGAGCCCTATATCCTAATCAGGTAAACGGATGTATCCGTAGTCAAAAACAGTGTGCCAACAACGACCTAACAATCGGTATGAAACACGTCAGGCAGCATTTGACCCAATGATAGGATTTGTTGAAATCCATGTATTTTAAGCCAACACTACTGCTAAATTGCAAGAACTTGGTTGACTTCAGTGATATTCATCCCAAGCGATGTCGTCGATTTCCATAGCTTATTAAATAACTCTTGCTCAGATTAGGAATTAAATTTCTAGCAGACGTTGCTAGAGGTTTCTTTGGATTTGTAGCAGGTACATATATATCATGTCTTGTTTGACCGTGAATGATTCCGGTTCTAGGGAAAATCACCGTGTCAGGTAGTTCATTTTTATATTGAAACAAGATGTGTTCGAGAAACACAAATGCCCCCGATAATGGCCAATTCCGAAGATGGCCATGGTCACAAGGGCAAATATCTTGGTACCAGTAGAAAGATCTTGTCAAAAGAAATGCTCATGTATAATATGAAAGCTCTAATATTTACCATTTAGAAGTTATGACCAATGTAAAAAAAAAAAAAAAAAATTAAAAGTAGGTCAAATGTCAAGGTCAAAAGGTTCAATATCCACGGAAAGGTCTCGTCACAAGGAATACTCATGTGAAATATCAAAGCTCTATCACTAACTGTTCAAAAGTTATTAGCAAGGTTAAAGTTTTCAAAAAGTAGGTCAAACTCCAAGGTCAAGGTCACAGGTTCAAAAACGATTGACAGATGGCTAACAATTTGGGGGTGTTACCTTAAAGTTGGGCCTTTAAGGGATGATATGTCCAGGGGTCCGCAGTGCCCAACTTTTAATTTTGTATTCTTTATAGGAGTTATGAAATTGATCACTGTTCGTTATCTTCACCTTTTAATTTGAAGGCATACATCTCTGATGTTTACAAACACATTATCTAACAACATAGTATCAGACTCCATTTACAGAATATGATATCCTCATAAAATAAATATTGATCCACGTGACACTGAAAGCAATTCTTTATCAAGTGAATGGGATAAGCATTTCCTTCTTTATCGGCAAACACATAAAGTTATTCGTCGTTCTGATTTTCAAACATTTTCAATATCCCTGAAGTTCAGATCAACATATGAAATATACTTCAAAACTCTGTGGATCTTTCATTGTTGAATGCTTGCTGAAAGAATGAATGCAGCGCATATGAAGCATTTGTGGTCGTCATTTTTAATGTCGATAACCGCTTTTTTTGGCTCTCGATTTGGTATATAGAAATTAATCCTTATCTTTTCATTGTTACAATTTTAACACCACCCTAAAACGAAACCCCTACCCCAAGGATCATGCAATTTACAATTTTGGTAAAGGACTACCTGCTCTTTCTAAATATCTATTTAGTTTCAATTAAGTATCAATAGCAAGATGTTATTTAAGTATTTTACACATAAACACTATATAGTAAGTTTGGCCCCGCCATGGGCTAAAAAACCCTACCCCGGGATCATGAAATTAACAATTGTGATAGAAGTCTTGCTGCTTCATATTACTATGCATTTAGTTTTTCTTAAACATATGCGGTTCTAAAGGCGAAGATTTTTTAAACATCGGCCAATTTTGGGCAGTTTTCGCCCCGCCCCTAAGACCCCAGGGGTGCAGGGGTTCTGAAATTTAGAATTTATTTTCCCCTTGTTCCAAAGCTTTTCATACCAAATTTGAAAAGAACTGGAGTGGTAGTTATCAAGAAGAAGTTAAAAATACTATTGTTCACAAATTTAATAACTGACAAAATTCAGCAGATGAAGATTACACATTTATTCTATTAAATGTGAAATCTTCATCTGAATTTTGTCCTATTATTTGCATCTCTCTCTCTCTCTCTCTCTCTCTCTCTCTCTCTCTCTCTCTATATATATATATATATATATATATATATATATATGCTTCATTTTGCAAGTGTATTAAATTCTGTGGTAAATTGATTAATTGTAGTTTTTGCAGAAGTCCAGTGTGTCAGATGATTGGTTTAGTGTTTTAATGGTTGGGAACAACAGATAGCGTTAGAATCTATTTGGAAAATATAATAAAACTGTATCAGTTTTATATATGTCATTGGTGTTATTAGGAATTTTAGATAAACCTGATATAAAAAAGACGCTTATTCAACAATAGGTTGTAAAAAACAACCCTTGCAAAATATAGACTGGTCTCGTAGGATAAAGAAGTCGGCCATTCAATATCCTGATGTTTACGATGTCATTAATTCAAGCAAGTCTGTAAAACAAGACGACTTGGAGACGATCGTTTTCCACTCGACAGGAAAAGGGAGAAATCTTGTTGAGGAACAGGAACTAGGAAATGTAAATAATATATAAATATGTTGCATCATCATTGTCCGTTAGTCTCGACTTAAACTAGGAATAAAACAATTGGAAATTTTGGTCGAACATGTGAAATGCCCACAACTTCATTAAGATATGAAGAATTTCACATTTAAATTGAAGATAGCGCTCTATAACTTACGTAAAATCAATGGCTTCGAAAAATTAATTGAAGAAC